>NC_091155.1:50776695-50796695 GCF_040958095.1 Procambarus clarkii
AGGTAACGGCGGGTGATGGCAGACGGTGGCGGGCGGTAGCCACCACCGCCACCACTCACTCTCACTCATTCACACACTCTCACTCTCACACACTCTCACTCACTTTCACACACTCTCACTCACTCTCACACACTCTCACTCATTCTCCCACACTCTCATTCACTCTCCCACACTCTCACTCACTCTCACACACACTCTCACTCATTCTCCCACACTCTCATTCACTCTCCCACACTCTCATTCACTCTCCCACACTCTCACTCTATGATATCGTTGACTGAAATTTACGTATATTATACGTTCAAAAGACGATTTTATATAAATAGCTATGGTGTCACCATTCTGCTAACAAATGAAAATGTCGGAAAATGTTTTGTATTTGTTGGGTACAGGTGGACGGTGGAGCTTCAGCCAACTTCCCCACTCACCCCCACCTGCCCCTTACAGCCCATAGTCTGTCATTAGGAAAAAGAGGCGGATTTACGACCCTAACTAGAGACTTTAGTTGAATTAATTTTGCATACAGTAATTTTTAATTTAGTTCAGTACAAGTCCCTTCTAGTTCTCCTCTCACATTAATCCCGGCAGGTTTTCCCCACATAATCCATCCCTTATGAGTAATACATAAAAATTACACAATTCAGAAAATCTCATCATGATCACATTCTGTATACTCCTATAAGGCTTTATGATAATCTATTTGTGGGTAAGCAGGGCAAACATTAGTACAATCATAAGCCTACCTGCGATGGTGGTAAAGGGGTCACGTGATGTCTGGCCGCCTGGCGAATGTTGCAACAACTGAACGAAACGAAACTTGTACGTCAGTATATCGTGTACATGACGTGGCAATATGATGTGTTTTTCATTTTCTTATTATTATTACTAAAACAGTTGCCAGTGTTTGTTGCTTTATTACATTTGTATTTACTTTAGTGCTATACCTAACATATATTGTATATTATTAAGTTAAAATATACAACTCAGCAAAGAAGTTGGATATTTCTTTATTTTTAAAGGTGATCCCTGAATGTCACGTGCCAGGAAGAAAAGTCGTTGGCATGGCACCTTTGTCACGTGTCCCAAGGGTTACCTTTGATGGGTTGCCCACACCTGCACTAGGATCTGGTCCCCATGGGATCTAGTGAGATGTAGATGGTGAGAGGCATTGGTGGGATTAGTGACAGTGCAGTTATCCAGGCATCAACCTTACCCAGAGTTGGAGCTGCGTCCATCCACAGTGCCTGCATGGGACCGGAAAGAACAGATACAGGTGACCCAGAGACAGATAGTATTTCTCACTCTACTGATTGTTCAATACTCAAAAATCGGGACCGTCAGCAGCCACTAAATTACACATCCGTCTCACTGACAATATTCCATGTAAAGTGATGGAAAAAAGAAACCAAGTTGAAAATAATTGAACATCTTCAGCGGATAAACAGCAGCACGAATTTAATTGGGAAAAGACACTTCCATAAAAATTTATGGAGTAACTTATGGCCGGTCGGCCGAGCGGACCTAGCAGTAAAATAGGTACCTGGGTGTTAGTCAGCTGTCACGGGCTGCTTCCTGGGGGTGGAGGCCTGGTCGAGGACCGGGCCGCGGGGACACTAAAGCCCCGAAATTATCTCAAGATAACCTCAAGAATGGCATGGTTACTAAATAAGGCAGGAAAGGAAGGTTGGGCAGATTGTATTTTCCTATATTATCTAGAGCTTTTGATTATCCTCCTCATGAAACGCTAGCATACAAGACTTTAGGAAAAACACTGTACTGGGTGAAGTACTACCTGAAGGACAGAAAACAGAGAGTCAGAGAAGAGGTTTCGAGTTCGAGGAGGTAACAAGGGGAGTTCCTCCAAGGATCCAAGGACCCTCTGCTGTTTCTAGTTAATGTGAATGAACTACCTGAGGGAGTATATTTGTAGCCTCAGCTGTTTCTAGTTAATGTGAATGAACTACCTGAGGGAGTATCTTTGTAGCCTCAGCTGTTTCTAGTTAATGTGAATGAACTACCTGAGGGAGTATCTTTGTAGCCTCAGCTGTTTCTAGTTTATGTGAATGACCTTCCTGAGGGAGTATCTTTGTAGCCTCAGCTGTTTCTAGTTTATGTGAATGACCTTCCTGAGGGAGTATCTTTGTAGCCTCAGCTGTTTCTAGTTTATGTGAATGACCTTCCTGAGGGAGTATCTTTGTAAATGTTAATGTTTGCAAACTATGAAATGCAAATGAGGAATGTAAACCTGGAGAGCTCCAGACAGTTACACCGTAACCTTGACAAACTTTAGGTATAGAGCTCCAGACAGTTACACCGTAACCTTGACAAACTCTAGGTATAGAGCTCCAGACAATTACTGCGTGACCTTGACAAACTCTAGTTATAGAGCTCCAGACAATTACTGCGTGACCTTGACAAACTCTAGGTATAGAGCTCCAGACAATTACTGCGTGACCTTGACAAACTCTAGGTATAGAGCTCCAGACAATTACTGCGTGACCTTGACAAACTCTAGGTATAGAGCTCCAGACAATTACTCCGTGACCTTGACAAACTCTAGGTATAGAGCTCCAGACAGTTAC
Organism: Procambarus clarkii; assembly: GCF_040958095.1. Lineage (NCBI taxonomy): Eukaryota > Metazoa > Arthropoda > Malacostraca > Decapoda > Cambaridae > Procambarus > Procambarus clarkii. The sequence goes on from NC_091155.1 coordinate 50,779,278, forward strand.
ACCGTAACCTTGACAAACTCTAGGTATGGAGCTCCAGACAGTTACACCGTAACCTTGACAAACTCTAGGTATAGAGCTCCAGACAGTTACACCGTAACCTTGACAAACTCTAGGTATAGAGCTCCAGACAATTACTGCGTGACCTTGACAAACTCTAGGTATAGAGCTCCAGACAATTACTGCGTGACCTTGACAAACTCTAGGTAAAGAGCTCCAGACAATTACTGCGTGACCTTGACAAACTTTAGGTATAGAGCTCCAGACAGTTACACCTTAACCTTGACAAACTCTAGGTATAGAGCTCCAGACAATTACTGCGTGACCTTGACAAACTCTAGGTAAAGAGCTCCAGACAATTACTGCGTGACCTTGACAAACTCTAGGTATAGAGCTCCAGACAATTACTGCGTGACCTTGACAAACTCTAGGTATAGAGCTCCAGACAATTACTCCGTGACCTTGACAAACTCTAGGTATAGAGCTCCAGACAGTTACACCGTAACCTTGACAAACTCTAGGTATGGAGCTCCAGACAGTTACACCCTAACCTTGACAAACTCTAGGTATAGAGCTCCAGACAGTTACACCGTAACCTTGACAAACTCTAGGTATAGAGCACCAGACAATTACTGCGTGACCTTGACAAACTCTAGGTATAGAGCTCCAGACAATCGCTGCGTGAACTTGATAAACTCTAGGTATAGAGCTCCAGATAATTACTGCGTGACCTTGACAAACTCTAGGTATAGTGCTCTAGACAATTACTGCGTGACCTTGACAATTTTTAGGTATAGAGCTCCAGACCGTTACACCGTAACCTTGACAAACTCTAGGTATAGAGCTCCAGACAATTACTGCGTGACCTTGACAAACTCTAGGTATAGAGCTCCAGACAGTTACACCGTGACCTTGACAAACTCTAGGTATAGAGCTCCAGACAATTACTCCGTAACCTTGACAAACTCTAGGTATAGAGCTCCAGACAATTACTGCGTGACCTTGACAAACTTTAGGTATAGAGCTCCAGACAGTTACACCTTAACCTTGACAAACTCTAGGTATAGAGCTCCAGACAATTACTGCGTGACCTTGACAAACTCTAGGTATAGAGCTCCAGACAGTTACACCGTGACCTTGACAAACTCTAGGTATAGAGCTCCAGACAATTACTCCGTAACCTTGACAAACTTTAGGTAAAGAGAAACAAAATGATTGTTCGAATTCAGTCACAAGTACACAATATGACTCACATACGCCACAATGAACACGGAATAATAATAATATAACACATAACCAAATATTACACATGACTGTCTAGCCAATAATGATTTTCAGGAAAATATAACACATACCTTTCCTAATGAAACCGCCTTTCTTCCTGTTAACACCCGGATAATTTTCATCCATTTTAATAGTCCTTTTTTTCATTGACGAGAAAGATGTGTATTCGACCACCTGGAGAAAACAATCAATAATTTGTAAATGTTATCTTCATTTTCACCCAAATATTGGGATAATTTCACTCTCATTATTAAACATTAACATTTTTATTAACGTTAAGATGATGTGTTCCAACACACTCTGAGAGTGTATCCTACCTTGGCACACATGATTATGACCCTCCACACCTGGACCTGACTAACACTCACCATCCATGGACCTGACTAACACTCACCATCCATGGACCAGACTAACACTCACCGGCCATGGACCAGACTAACACTCACCATCCATGGACCTGACTAACACTCACCATCCATGGACCAGACTAACACTCACCGTCCATGGACCTGACTAACACTCACCGTCCATGGACCAGACTAACACTCACCATCCATGGACCAGACTAACACTCATCATCCATGGACCTGACTAACACTCACCGTCCATGGACCTGATTAACACTCACCATCCATGGACCTGACTAACACTCACCATCCATGGACCTGACTAACACTCACCATCCATGGACCAGACTAACACTCACCATCCATGGACCAGACTAACACTCATCATCCATGGACCTGACTAACACTCACCGTCCATGGACCTGACTAACACTCACCATCCATGGACCTGACTAACACTCACCATCCATGGACCTGACTAACACTCACCATCCATGGACCAGACTAACACTCATCATCCATGGACCTGACTAACACTCATCATCCATGGACCTGACTAACACTCACCGTCCATGGACCTGACTAACACTCACCATCCATGGACCTGACTAACACTCATCATCCATGGACCTGACTAACACTCACCATCCATGGACCTGACTAACACTCACCATCCATGGACCTGACTAACACTCATCATCCATGGACCTGACTAACACTCACCATCCATGGACCAGACTAACACTCACCATCCATGGACCTGACTAACACTCATCATCCATGGACCTGACTAACACTCACCATCCATGGACCAGACTAACACTCACCATCCATGGACCTGACTAACACTCATCATCCATGGACCTGACTAACACTCACCGTCCATGGACCTGACTAACACTCACCATCCATGGACCTGACTAACACTCACCATCCATGGACCAGACTAACACTCACCATCCATGGACCTGACTAACACTCACCATCCATGGACCTGACTAACACTCACCGTCCATGGACCTGACTAACACTCACCATCCATGGACCTGACTAACACTCACCATCCATGGACCTGACTAACACTCACCATCCATGGACCAGACTAACACTCACCATCCATGGACCTGACTAACACTCACCATCCATGGACCTGACTAACACTCACCGTCCATGGACCTGACTAACACTCACCATCCATGGACCAGACTAACACTCACCATCCATGGACCTGACTAACACTCACCGTCCATGGACCTCACTAATACTCACCATCCATAGACCTCACTAATACTCACCATCCATGGACCTAACACTCACCATCCATGGACTTGACTAACACTCACCATCCATGGACCTGACAAACACTCACCATCCGTGAACCTGACTAACACTCACCATCCATGGACCTGACTTTCATGCCGTTTGCAATCAAGCACTCCCTCATACATATCAAAATGTCCATATGATTCTCTGTTCTACGTTCTGAGGCCCGCCACTAAGAACATCCTGTCTCTGGGTGTGAGATTTTTTTCTACGCCTACCTCCCTCAGGAGGTGGACTACAAGTTTAAAGTCTGCTCACGGCAGTTAAGCATGAGTCCAATAGAAAAAGGAAAAGCGGGAGAAAACCGCCAGGCCTCCACCACTAGAGGTGAAAACCTGTCCACAATAGGCCGCTGGCTCCTCCTAGTTAAACAGGACCTTAAAACTAATAAAGGGTAACCGACGGGTTCTCACAATCAAATATTTATATTTGATGTGGCGCTATGAATTGGAATTCGAATTCCCAAAAACAGCCGTCATTTCAAGATCACATCAACATTTAATCGTAATATGCAGAAATATGGTGGAATAATATGGTTGAAGGGTTGACATCAAAGACCGTTTTCTATAACATAACAATTTATTAATAACAAGAGACTAAACTACTACATTACCGAGTTTACGTTACGTTAATGTCCATCCAGTGGCACGATAACAACCAGCTAAATAGCAACCCTTGCTGTGCGGCTGCATACTGAACTAACCTGAACACAGGTGTGCCCACTGATGACGCAATATTGCAAATCAAAGAAAAATATCACAGACTAAGTTACACCATAGCGAATGGTTACGTTATTGTCCACCAAGTGGGATTTGCAACACAGCTATTCAACAGCCCCTCGAGAAGTGACAGCAGGCTCCATCTTGCTGACACTTCGGGCTGACAACATGAACTAACTGAACAAATGAAGGATATCCACTGAAGACACAAGCATACAATCAATAGTGTCTCGGTTTCCCTGACAGCTACTATAATCACAAGCTTAGGGGTCCTCCTGCCCCCCAGGAGAGACCCACGTAACTAGGCGGGTAGTCCAACAGTGACCCCCCCTATCACAACCCAGTGTGAACACTCTTTGCAACTCCCTACAAGAAGTTGCCCTGTAAATAGTAACAAAGACAGGCAAGGCGAGATTCTGGGACACAGCTCCACAACTCCCTAGATTACTCTACTCTCGTCACCAGACGACAACCAAAAGAAATTGCCTTAAGTGATTAATTACGTTAATTGACTGATCGCAGCAGTCAGCAACAAAGTACTACGGTAATCACAAGCAATTGTCTCACACTAGACGTCGAGTATCATGATGATACTCGACGTTAATCATTAACACTTGTCTCTCTTGTTAACAATAACTCAAACTTATATTACATCACACTTGACTCCTATCAAGTATTCAGTGAGTAATCCTCAATTAAGGTCAAACGGACCACTAATTACATCCCCATTGAGTTACGTTAACTAAGCCTACCCTAACTTGGTAGCTTCTCAACAGTCTGTGTCAAAAAATTATTAGTGAGTGTTAATTACCCTAATTAACTCCGAGTAATTAACTAACTGTCACCAGGACCGATAATTAATCATCCATAAATACGTCTCACTCCGCACTGCCTAAGCAGGTCTCATCAAACACTGTAAATTCACGGGAAAGGAGTTAATTACACCTAATTAACAAGATGTGCCACTAATCCACTGTTTTCAGACAGGATATGATTAATACAACGATTTATGCTAGCTCCATGACCTCGCTTTACCGAGTCATCGGAGCCCTCCGATGTTAATTACTCCACTAATTAACATGAGCCACTAATTGCTATACCCCAGAAAGGTAATTAGTCTCGAGCAAATTACGTTAACACAAATACTGACCTACTCTGACAGATCCTCTCCCACTACGTGAATTCATGATGAGAAGGCTAATTACATAATTAGCTAGAGTGGTGAATTAGTTGTCACACGGACAATTAATTGCTCTCGAGACGTATCTCACTCAAGCTCAACGCTGTTCTCTCTCATAACAGCCCTCACTCACTCCACCATAAGTGTGCACCCCTTATCCAGCTAATTCCCCAATTATTAACTCACTGAATCCTTAAGTCCTCAACACAACTTAAAGAAACAAATTAACCCCAGCGTTACATAGGTCACACTACAATGGCATGCAACAACACAAATGCACTGCCCACATACAGTTGCGGCTACTGCAACTTGTTAATTACTGTTATGGACCCGAGCCCAGCGTCCGAGCACGGAGCTGTGACGACCACGCCATCTGTGGGTCAGCTCCCGAAACCCCCTCCAAATGGACAGCGCCATCTAGTGAGGACAGGATATACCGGCCACAGGGGCTGGTTTCCCGTCCTAATCAGCTAGTGACATAGCTGCTGCTGACCTCTGGTGAGGTGACGCTTAGACAGCAACGCCATCTATGGAGTGGATAGGTGGGCGTTTGTGTCTAAGCCCGTAAGTGAGGTGCCCTAGGGTGTCCCTAGTACTGATGACGTGTCTGATTACAGAGTCAACCTGGGACTGCTGGAAAAGAACGATAGAGGGTCTACCCAAGGCAGCTGTAGAACCTCCACGCATTTGCTGCTGAAGCTGTGAGTCACCCCCCGGATGAACACTGTTGTGTTAGCCTGCCTGTGAGATGGCAGAACCAGGGATTGTTGTACCCGGGGCTGACTGGTGGAGAAGACTAGCCACTGGGGTGTTGTGGTGCGGAGAGTGATCTGTGAAATCACACGAGGCTCCTGCCTAGGGCTCGCAACCCTAGTATCGGTCGTGGAGTGGCCTAACCAGCGGAACTGATTGGAACCTGCCAGCTACAGGCTTGATTTGTGGCACCGTTGTGCCTCCACGACGGTGCCCCCAGTGGAACTGTGATGTGGCTGGCCTGTGGCCAGGGTAGACTTGAGAGACTCGAAGGATTCAACGTGAGGCCACAAGAAGAGGACCAGGGCTACTGCTCTCGAGCACCGTGGAACATTCCTGCGTCTTCAGAGGAAGACCATTCTGTATATTATAGTGTGTATGCCCCCCGTGTGACTGTTTATATATTTATTTATGGTGGTGGTGTAATTATATATTTAAGTTTAGTGCCTTTGTCTCCCTTCCCCTTTAATTTACTTGCGTTACGGAACGCACCCCTTGAAAGCCACTACTAGCTTGGGGCCGGATACCCAAACTCTACTAACATCAGAGAAAGAACCCAGTTGTGACTCAATAGGGCCGTAACAATTACTGTGCCCACACAATAATGACACACGGTTGTGCAACACACAAGAGTATACCAATATTACTGCCCCCTTATCTTGCAACCGTTGCAAAGGACTACTGTGAGCACACACTTACCTCAGCAAGGCTATTAACCCATCAACTGCCTGCTCTCATTAAGTACTGTGAATTCCCCTGAATAATCCTAGAGGTCCCTTAAACCCTCAACACCGCTCCAAGGGCAATAATATCGTATAAACTGATACCACTGCACAAACCTGCAACATAATGATGCCGTTTGCATACCCCACATGCTAATGACATCATTAGGCAATCAGTCAGCAATCACATCTACTGACTCACCACACAACACAGTACATAAACATGCAAATGAACACAGGGAAATGGCATTCACATAATCAATGAAAATTATATCATCAGATAAATGTAACTAACTACACAGACCTCAGGGCACCCACTGACATCCCTGCAACCTGGCCTGCCTACCTCTAATGATTATAATTATGTACGGTACTCTATGGCATTAATCCAGTCTGAACGATTATATAGAATCGACAGGCTGGATCATTTATATGGTAAATCTCTACACTGACCGTTTACATACTCGAGTCAGTCTACACACACACACACATATATATATATATATATATATATATATATATATATATATATATATATATATATATATATATATATATATATATATATATATATATACATATATATATATATATATATATATATATATATATATATATATATATATATATATATATATAAATACATATATATATATATATATATATATATATATATATATATATATATATATATATATATATATATATATATATATATATAACTACAGTGTGGTCGTGGACAACATCTATCTCCAGGTACCGCCCTACCAGTCACCTGGATGTGCTACAGACAGCTGTCTCTCAGCTGCTTCCCTAGCCTGGCAAGGCTCTGAGACAACTCTTACCGGGAATTTCCACCGGTACTCATCACACTGTACACAATGATAAATTTTACTCACGTCTAACCTCCTCATTTTTACTCATTTCCCAGGTCACTACCACACTAGCTGTCAACACTTAGCTTGCTCCTCATGCGTCGACAAGATGTGGCCCTAGGCTGTCCCGGGAAAGTGGCCCAAGGAGGTGGCCAAGGCATGTGGCCACCGCGTGGCTCTAAGGGGGTGGCCACGGGTAGCGCATGACGTCATAGCACCCCACCCGGCTGAGCTGGCGTGCAAGGTGGGGTGGGGTTTGGCCTCGCGGGGGGCCTGGGGTGGCCCCCCGGGCAGCTGGCCAAGGTGGACAGCGCGGGTGGCCGTGGGCGGCCTGGGGCGCCTCCGGGCGACTGTGGGCGGCGCGTGTGGCCGCGGGCGGCCTGGGGTGGCCCCCGACTGGCTGGTTGGCGCCCACCAACATACACACATGGGCGGGGAATCACTTTACACCCCCTCATCAGCATGCTTGCTCGTACACTAGGGTGCCAAATGGCCGGCGGCCATTCACCACATGGCTGCCGCCAGGTGGAATACAAAAATCCAACAGGGGCCTGTAATAACACACTCAATTACACTGCCCATAATACACCAATTGTCCATTGCCACTAGACATTATGCTCAGACCCGAGAGATGAGGGATCAATCTGATACACCATGAGGCTCTGCCATCTGCCTCATGGGTTAACACTGCAACTGTCTCTTAGTTTGTCACATCGGCCCCAATTTCACACAAATTTGGGCCTAGACACAACCCGGGATGGCAGGAGTGCCATCCACGCTGTGCAACAAGGGAATGACAGCGATTAACGGGGGTGGAGATGGCAGGCGGCCATCTCCACCCAGCTGCGTCCTCTTCCACCTGCTACCCAGCTCAAACTGACGATTTCCCGGGCTAAGGAAACTCAAAATGCCCATATCTCCCCCCTACCTTGTCTTGACCAATCAGCAGGGAGCCGGCACACTACCAAGATGCCGCTTCCAACCACAGCTCTTTACGCCAAAACTCGGTTGGAGCACAGGTGCCTAAACCAATCACATGCCTCAGTCACCCTCAGGCGTCCTGTGACGTCACAAGGAGGGGGAGGCCTAAAAGACAGTGGCGTACTGTCTCACATGGTGGGTGGGGAGGGGGGGAAGGCAACGTTCACCCCTCTGTCCCTCCCCCCCCCCACCCCCCTGTAAAACTGTTGGGAGAGTCAAGTACCTCCCTACACCACTTCACTCTCAACTCCCATCCTATTTCATAGAAACAGTAAAATCTCTGTAATTCTCTCTACAGACCAATCACAGACTTCTGACTACTCACAAATGATAGTCCATAACATAAGCTTTCATTCAACACCCCACAAGTATATGTTAGTTTGAAAGCATCAGTTTCTAGAGCGACTAGCCTAATTTAGAAACTAGGAAAACTAGCTGAGGGAATCTAGATTCCCTCACACTGGGTCCTCAAAACCAGGTAGGTACTCCTGCAGTCTCTCTAATATTTGTTGCTACTTGAAGTCCCCCCTCAGGGTCTGTGAAGTTTCTTTTTGCGGCTTCACAAAAAAAAATGTTAAACTCTACACTTAAAGTTCCGCTCCACACTTGAAGTTCATCTCCACATTTGAAGATTCCACTCTACACTTGGAGATTCACTGTATAATCTTCCTCAGACAAAAAGCTCCTTCACAAACTTCTCTCCACACAAACCTGTAATTCCATTACTAAGCCGTAATAATATGTTTTCCTAATAACATATAAATACGTATATCTACACAAAATACATTTCTCCTTCCAATATCCCCTTCTGCACGCCGGCCCTGCCGCAGTGGGTACTCCCATATTTTTGGACGAGTCCACACCGGAGTTCTCTTCCGACGGGACGCCAGGTGCTCTGCCTTTCAGACGAGCGAGCATTTGCCACTCTTGCCTCCAGCATGTCCCATGTTCTTTAACTCCTTATATACTCTCAATATCTTTATAAAATCTCTAATCTATGTGCATAAACGTCTCCTACAATCGCTGGGCACACAATCGATCAATAACAAGCGATCTATCAACTAATTAAGTGCTCATACCGCAAAAATTTACAATGTGGCGACGCTTGCCCTCTGACGTTCCAACATGGCACAACACTTGGTCGTCCATTAAAATCCTTTTGGACTGTTTCTCAAAGCTTCTCACAGTCCCGACTTCAATCTACGAAGTCTCATAGCAGGTTTCACACAGAAACACCTACTAACTTTCCTCCACTCTAACGATATAACTCATTAGGGTCCACACAGGAATACGAACACCATTCAGGCTTCAGGTCGTCCTGAATACCTTTCAGATCACTGAGAAATGACTTACGACGTCCTCGGCAGCTTCCTCACACTTTGTACCACGTAGCCTTCACTCAAACACTAGACAAAGTACTATATTCTTCTTTCTTTCCTGGAGACAACGACGTACGTCCATTCCTGACGACTGTAGCAACTCAAGTAATATGTTACGACCTCCGTCTGCATCACGACATAAATAAAAATGTCGACATGTCATTTCAACTAGTGTCGGAAAATCCGACAGCATTTAATATATCATACAGATAATAGCTGTGTTGTATAAACAAGTTACCCATAGAAAACGTAACTTGTAGTGGAATTACCGTCTAGAGAAAACGGGATATCATCACCACATACCATTATAATTCACCAGCTATTCTGCTGGGAATTATTCTTAAATACATTAGTCTTTGGACTTTACCATCATAAAAACATCTTATATAAATTAACTTAATTATCAATATTAAAGTAGAGTAAATGTGACCCTTCTATCACTTTCTGAAATCTGGACAAAGTAGGCCAGGCGTCAGAGTGAGGAAGGAGGGGCAGCCATTGTTGTGTCACCTCCGAGACGTGTGGAGCAAATTTAGCTCCTATCATATCTGGACAATGTCGGCCACTAACGTCAATAGTATGGAGTGTTAAACAGCCATTGTTTATACGAGACCAGAGGCTCACACGGGAGCAAATGCGGCTCCTGTTAATTTTACTTGGACGTAGTGTTATGGAAACCAAAGGTACCATCTCCAACACGATGTCTACAATTCAAGTTAAGTGTTCTTTCCGAAACCCGTTTATCATTCATTTATGGCCATTAATGTCATTATATAGGGTGACCCGGTTAGAGCACGTGGAAGCCTCAAACTAAAGGTAATTAAGCCAGGTCTTCATGTTCCATGTACAGTTTTCTCTGAAATACTTGTCATATATAGGATTCTGGCTTCACAGCTAGCGCACTTTTGACAGGTCAAGACGAGGAAGCAAGATTTGTGCACCAGTTACTGGGTGATATGGAAGCTACCTCAAAGAGGATAATTTGGTGTCTACACCCTAGTTATACCTGGTGGACTAACCTGCTGTACTATAAGATAAGGAACCTCTTCAATGTATGTAGTTACTGTAGTTTGATTGGCTGCATATATATTAATTTAATAAACCCCCCTAATGTGTAGAGGATCGATTTGTGAGATTATGAGATTATTGCAGAAATACAGTCCACTTATCATTATACAAATTGCTATCGAAGTATATAAATTAACGTAAATATAAATTCATATAAATTAAATAAACATAAATCTCACAGGTCGGTTCCCACAACTAGCTTCTATAAGATGCTCGTCCTCTACTTGTCTCTGTTTAGTCATTTATTGACGTTTACTTAACTTTTTCCTTCTTTCCTCTGACTCTCTACTCAGGTGGGTAGAATAACTCTCACCTGTAGATTCAGCTCAATAGGCTACTTTTAGTTCATAACACAGTCAATCAATGGACCTGACTAACACTCACCATCCATGGACCTGACTAACACTCACCATCCATGGACCTGACTAACACTCACCATCCATGGACCTGACTAACACTCACCATCCATGGACCTGACTAACACTCACCATTCATGGAGAGTGTCACATATCACTCACATGACAACTGTCACTATACAGGGTATATATATATACCAGCATCTGGTGGTTTATGATGGAGAGACGTCCACCCCGAAGCTTCCTGGGGGCTCATGTGTCACTATACTCCATCACCAGGCGGTTTAGGTTTAACTAGACAAATGTTTTTCCTTCTGAGAGTCTATAAGAATGTAATTGCTCTGAGAGACAAGTCCCCTGTTAACGAAGGTTAGTTCATACCACCTCCTGGCCTGATGCTGTAATAACCCGTAATTGCTCCTCCCTTACTCCCCCTCACTAACCCAGCCTAACACTGCTTGCAGATCACTGTAACCCTCAATGATCTGCCAGTTAATATTGAGACGGAAAATATTAAATGAGGGGGGGGGGGATAACAACAAATGAACAGTTTATTAATTTAAAACTAATAAATAAAAAATCATTAAACACTGTCACCACCTTCCCGCTAACATACCTGAATGTGTCTATTGCTGATCCCCCAGGAAGGGAAAAAATCAATACTCATGAAAATACAAGGGCATAAGACTCTTGGTAATAATAATGTTTGGGGAATGAATTATACAATTTTGCTTTACTTATTGAGGAACTAAGGGCAACTATAATATCCATGAAATGGAGGAGAACACAACGGGGGTTTCCAGTACCGCATATAAATACCACATATAAGAATGACTCAGTATTAATTAAGGGAACAGATAACTAAACACAAATTACCTTAATACACTTTAATTTAATTAACACACGGATATTGAAATAAAATTTGGGATATATCCTAGTCTAATAAAACATCCTAAGAGGCAAAGATCTGAAATACTGAATATACATGAAAATTCAAGTACACTGTATCTTAATCCTGTAATCTGGCCAGAGATGTTGCTGGCTACCCTCATGCCCTGAAGTCACCTATCTTAAGTCACTCCCACAGACACACTGAACTTATTTTTTTCATAAACTCTCTCAGTGGAACAGGTCCTCCCATTCTAAGTTTTCCTATGCCCAAAAAACCCGCCTCTCCATGTCTAGAGCCAGTGAATTCAAAGTCTTGCTCTAGGCCTGAGGGCCCAGCCAATGAGACGTCTGGCACTACCATGGGAGACTTCGCCCACTAGGTCTCCCTGGCATGTCTACCCAATGAACCAAAAGCACCTGCTGTTGGCCAGGGAAAAGCCTGACACTTGCCTGGGGCGATCCTCTCCCAGAGACTGGAACTAAGCAGTAATGACCCATCTCGTGGGAAGAAGCTGTCCTGACCACCTAAGGGAACTTGAGAGCACGAATGTTATGACCCTAGAGTTGTACTGGGCCTAAATCTGTCAATAGTTATGGAGAAGACAGAGAAAGAGAGGGAAAGAGGGATTGGAAAGAAGAATGGTGATGAAGATTAGAGGGAGGGATTAGAGAAATAGGATTGGGGAACAGGAGGGGACAAGTGACTTGCGATGGTCCCACTGCCTAAGGGTAAGTTGACTCGTGTTTTAAGGAAGGAAACGGCTGACAGGGGGAGGGAAGATTGACCACACAAGAGGACGGCAACAAGAGGAAGGGAGAAGGTAGAAGGGAGAGGGGAGAAGGGAGAGGGGAGAAGGGAGAGGGGAGAAGGTTGCTCTGCACAGATCATTACAATGCCCCAACATAATACTCCATTACCATTACTCTCTTAACACTCATATTCTCATGCTACACATTCTCCTCCCAGTGTCACTAACATCCTCACATCTATAAGGAAATATAGAAGCCTGAAACTGCCCCAAACACCTGTGTTATGAAATAATAGAGCTGTGATAAATGTAAAGTCACATGTAATAACATAAAGCATTTTCCAGTACCTTATTAACAACTCTGGTGAGTAACCAAACTAAGTTCAGTAGATACTTACATTATCAAGTTGTTGCTGGGTGAGGTTGGTGCCCAAGAATTATTCAGAGTTCTCAGTTCTTTCATTACGTCAGTTTTCAGGTCTTCATAGAAGAGAAAATGCATGTTGGGATGGTCCTTGTTCTTCCACGCCATCTTGATGTGGGGCCAGTATGGGCTGTACAACACTGTAGACATATGGGAATTTTATAATACTTGTTATTGTTTATACATCAATACAAAAAGAGTTCGTTTGTCGGTTTGTCCAAAGTTGGATGCCAGGCGCTTGGGTCTAACCTCACCCAAATTGTCAGCAGGAATGGTCTCGGGCGCGGGATGAACATAGGCTGGTCCGAGTCGCGGGACTTCAAAAGAGAAAAATGTGCTTGGGTCACATTCATACCCACAAGACGATTTTTTTGCACGACCCTCAGGCAACACAGCTGAATATTTTCAAAACCAAACATTTCAAAATGTTTAGAGTAATATGTACCCTTATTCACTGATCTCTGAAAATTAAAAGAAATTTCCTGCTGTATATATTTGGGCAGTACTCGCACAGACCAAACGTTCCTCCAACTGCTTCAAAGGTTTCTCAAGCACCACAACACACTTTCTCAGAGCACAGGGAAACTATTCTATTTTTTTAATTTTATGTCTTATACAAATAAAAATGTAAATGTTCATTTGTTCAAAATCACTAATCTCCAAAAGTTCTTCACCGATTGCTTTAAAATTTTGAAACATCGTTCCATTCGCATATGAGCATGTTTTTATATACATATTATATAGATATCACATCTGTGACGGGGCAAACCATAATTTTTATTTTATTTTTTTTCATGCAAGGAAACTTCTTTACCGATTGCTTTGAAATTTTGACACAACATTGCATTCGAATAGGTGCATGTTTTTATATATTTACTATATATGCCTCACCTGTGACAGGAAAATAACATGTTTTTTTGAAAAACAGTACCATCTGTTGGACATAAGAGCAACACATGCTGTAATCTCCAAAAGTTCTTCACCAATTACTTTGAAATTTTGACACAACGTTCCATTCAAATACGAGCGTATTTATATATACCGACTAAATAGATGCAACACCTATAACAGGTAAAAATATGATTTTTTTTTTAAACAGCGCCACCTGTTGCACGAAATAGCAACACACGTTATACTAAATATGTTATGATTCCATTTCAATGTTTCTGATTGCATTGATAAATTGAATTTTCAAAGATTTCAATATATTTTCAATTTGATTTAAGTATTTTGTGTGACATTGCACTGGAATTGAGCTGAGTTGTTTACCATACTGTTCATTTCGTGAGTATAGTTTATTTTTTTTATTTTCATTTCTTTTTTTAACTGTTCTACTTATTTTTCAGTGATGGGAACATCAGATTATCTGATGTTCCCATTTTTCTGATGGGAACATCAGATCATTTGGGAATGCATTGGACGAGGGAGAGGGGAATGGTGGAGAGGACGAGGGGATGAGAGTGGGGGATGGTGGGGAAGACAAGGGGACGGGGATGGGGGTAATGGCGGGGAGGTCGAGGGAATGGGGGATGTTGTGGACAAGGGGACGGGGATTGGAGATTCACTGCCCAGGCTTTGGGCTGAGATGATGTGCGTGCCTCCTCTTCCCCTCTAGGCCCCTAGTACCCAACCTTTGTGTTTGATCGCCTGCGGTTGTATCGACACAATACTATTGCGCTGCTGAGTGTTTTGACACTATTGCATAAGTCACTAGTATAAGAGGAACCCTAGAATGAACTAATACCCTGGGAGGACACTTAGGCATAGTTGTTTGAGGCCTGGAGACAGGCAGCCTGCCCTCACCCCTCCCCACCAGGGGCAGCCCACCAAACATTAGAGTTTGATGCACTGCTGGTGTTAATAATACAGCATCACTTGCACAGAGTACTTGGGACTCACTGTAGGACTCTCTTGCAAGAAGCGATATCCAGCAATGATAAACAAAGGGCAAGCAATGATAAACAAAATGTACTAGCCAATCTCTTGTTCTCTTTCATGGTACGATTTTCTAAACTAATACCCACAAAGGACTCCTCATTCATGCTACCAGGATGAAGACGTTAACAAAGTCATCAACGGAGAAAATATATGTAAATTGATGGATAAACTTATTCCCCCAGAGCTTAAAGCCAGGAAGACAATAGTCCTGAAGAGACTCGATGCTACACTTAATGACGAAACCCCTGAAAATATTAAACACGACATAGAACAAAGAAATGACTGGGCCAAATTAGAAGAAGTAATTCTCATGCCGGGATTGAGAACCCCGATGAAAGTAAGATTTGAAGAAATCTCCATGGCACAAAAAGCCCTCAGCCAAAGTACCCATTGCTACTACTACCATCTGAGCACAGATAACTACAACCTAGAACACGAAGAATACTTCAACATAACCCCATTTTGGGCATGCTACAAATACGACCACACAGCCGCAGAGTGCCAACAAAGGGATGTAAAAGTATATTCTAAATGTGGCCAGCAGGAACACCTTTTCATAGAGTGCACAAATAAAACAAATCCCATATGTCTCGATTGTGGGGGTCCCCATCGCTCGCTGGCATCAATCTGTTCCACTAGGAGGAATATCCTAAAACAAAAAAGTGCCGAAACCGCAGCAAAAAAGGCAGCAATGGCCAATAATACCTATGCAGGTATAACTACCACTAATGCTTGGACAAACAAGGTATCACACAATCCAGCAAAAACTACCTTACAGGCAAATGGTGACCTACCAACAAAGATCCTGAGCAGTATGATCTTTGCTCACTTAGAAAACTTAGCAAGGCCAAGGTCATTTGGATCCGTGGTTAAAGAAACGTACAGGAGGTCGCCCAGAAATGGATTTCCCAGACAATGTTTCCTCCTCAACATCATAAAAGCCCTGGTGGACAGCACTATTATCAGCACTCCCCAAACTGAGACTAACTCCCAACAAGTGTCAGGACCGACGAATGCAGAAACCCTCAATTAGTCAGAGGAGGAAGTTGAACTAACACAAGCAACCACCACTAATGCAGGCGATGAGTCACAATAACGTGGCTGAAGTATGTTGACCAGACCACACACTAGAAATTGAAGGGACGACGACGTTTCGGTCCGTCCTGGACCATTCTCAAGTCGACAATCGACTTGAGAATGGTCCAGGACGGACCGAAACGTCGTCGTCCCTTCAATTTCTAGTGTGTGGTCTGGTCAACAACCACCACTAATGACCCCCAAAGGGGGCCCTACAAACATACAAGCACCACAGGACATACAAGCCACAATTAGCGAATTCCGATGAGGTAACTGAGGCAGACCACAGACAAACAATGGACACCAGTGCTTACCCGACACCCACAGACAGCGCTGCAAACTCAGACACAGTCAACCAGGACTCCGTAGAGATCCCAAACAATACCGAAGTCTTCTCAAGACACATAACCCACACAGTTAACCGCAAGACCCTCCAAGAACGTATACAAAATCAGAACATCAAATTCCAACACAACATTCCTGGTGCTAATCCGAGTGACGTGTACGAACATATAATGTCGCATTCTTTCAAGCAAACCTCCCTAACCATTCAGCAGATAAACAGCATTCAGTTTAACGCAAGGCGCAACGGACACGCATCGATCCCAAACAATCCACGAGAAGGAAGGGACCTGTTAGTTTCAACATAGCCATCCAGTCATTAACAATAATTCAACACAATGTTCTAAGCTGGACTCCGCACAGAGCAGTGGAACTCAGGAACTTGTACAGAGAAGTAGACCCTGATATAATACTCATTATCAGCCATGGGAAAAAGGAAAGGTCAACAGAGCTGCCCAGGCCAACGATGGAGCAGCAATTGCTGTAAGGAGAAATATTCCACACAAAATTCTAGATTATTTTCAAGAAAACTTCTTGGCAAATAAACTCCAAACTACGAAAGGTATAATCTTCATAAGAACATGTTACCAACCACCAACATGACCATACCTTACCCTGGCCGACATCATGAAACTCACCAGACGGAACAGACCTGCCTACTTCCTAGGAGATCTAAACACCTAACACAGGACAATGGAACATGGAAGGAACAACCAGGCAGGAGAAGCCATCCACAATATGATAAGGAACGGAAATTTAACCCACTTGCGCCCAGACTTCCCAACTTATGTCAGACAAGGACACCGAGGTAAACCAGACATACTACTGTCAAACAACCACCACTTCCTAAACACCCGCATGGAAAGGGGCCCAGTGAGCACAAGCGACCACCTACCGGAAAAGTTCTGGAAAAAAAATAAAAACCCTGATGGGAAACTCAGCTGAGGAAACACCCTACATAATAGACGCCTCAGGAAACAAACTACGAGGAAAGAGAACAAGAACAGGAATTC